>NW_022147250.1:26478-29709 GCF_002938485.1 Sitophilus oryzae | reverse complement strand
GTCTTGAAAATTTCCTGAAGCCTGGTTGGCACGGTCAATCTACCGACAAAAAACATTCTTTTAAAATATTTATCTGATGATACTTTTAGAAATGCCAAGTTTGAGAAAACAAATTAAATACACACACTAAATTGTGTCCAAAAATATGCTTTCTAAAAATGTATTTCCTCGATAGAAACCTTAATGTTAGGGAATATTTCCTAGACCTGGCATCTACGGCCATATTCTTTCCCACCACTTGATTTGTCTTAGCTGATTGGTCTCATCCCGCCTCTCTAAAATTTGGAAGCCATGCATGCATTTCTGTCGCCACGTGTGACCCATCAAACTCTTGAGTCATAGGCGTACTAATATTTTATTTCCATTTAGATTTAGTATTGCAGCCAATTTTAGTTTAAAAGTTTTGCTATGAATTCTGTAAAATTTAATTTATTAGAATTTTAATAAGAATCTTTTTATGACAACTGACAAAGTTTAAGATGGGAACAGTGGAACAACGCCTTTACCACGCTGCTTCTTAAGCCCCATACTCAATACGCGCTGATTTGATGCATCCATGCGTTCATACACGCATAGTGAGTATGATGCGGTATTATAATTTTTTATATAATTCTCATTCGTTTACGAACGTCTCTGATATACCGACTGGAAACGGATGATGGAGCAAACCGAATGGCGAACGGCCGCATGCATTCGGTTTGCTGTCCAAATATACCGAATTTCATTCCTTTGTTCTTTCAGATAGTCAATACGAACCTTAACATAAAGCACCGATCTCTTGATGCTGTCTCTCTGTCTGTCAATCGGTCATTTATATTATTCTTTGTCTTACACGTTAAAATCCAGACCACACTTCTGAATTGTTCCGATGTGTGTATATATATATCTTACTGTGGGCTTGCCCAATGAATTCTTTCTTCTTTTCTATACCTATACTTAAATCAATATTCAGGATTCACCTTCGTAGCTTAAAAAAATAAAATAATTGTCAAATAAATTAACATTGTTATTATTATTAATATAGAAATATTGATTATAAAATGTAATTTATCTATTTTGGTTAACATGCGCAAAAGAGTCATTCGAGAGTGCGGATATATCAGGGACATTCAGAGATAACAAATTGTCATAAAAGTAAGTGGCACGAAAGATGTTGAACTAGTATACTGCGCATGCACCAAGTCATTATGCAACGGGCGGAAAATAGTCAATCCAGTAGTTTAGTAGCTGTAATTTTAAGTACCTTCTTAACATATATTATTTCTTTTTTGAAATGTGAGGCAGGTGGTTTGTTAACTAAGATGCTAAATACAAATTTTTTATTTTATTTCTAAAATACTGCACTACCAAGTAGCTGAAAATTTGCTTATTTTAAATGGAACTGCCTATACCATATCGGCAAGCGACAGTCTTAAGGTCGTATTTACATGCCACAGTCAATCGCTATGGAGATCCTGTCGAGAGAAAATCCCAAAATCTTTATTTATAATATTATTTATCCCTTAATTCAATGTTTTTCCATTGTTTGAAATCTAAAGTATATAGCATTGGTGGTTCCATATACAATAATAATAGGTGGTTCTATTTAATATAAGCAAATTATCAGCTGGTTCAGGTTAGATTAGGTACCAAGAGTTGAAAACGTTTGAAAAACTATTTCTTTAAATATTTTTTGAAACTTTCAGATTTGAACAAAATTAGATCAAAAAAAAAGTTTTAATATATGTTTTTTTAATAGATAATTAATAGATTGTGTGAAGGTATGTATTATATACAGGGTGAGTCTTAAATAAGTGCAAATATTTTCAGGGGTGGTATATTTCGACCCCAGAAATACGTCTATGATGTTATATCGCGAAAAAAAATTTGGAATTTAGAATTTTTTTTAATTTTTAGTTAAAAAATATAATATCTTCATAAGATGCCAACACAGGTAGTAGATTAAATTTACAAGAAAGAAAACCCAGAAAAAATCAAACGCTTTTTAAAATTTAAGTGAAAAATGATTTCTTTTGGAAATTTTCTTGGAAGTAAAATAATATCGGATATTTTGGTTTGGTTTGGTTTGGTTTGGAAAATAATATCGGATATTTTAGACTATATTTGAAAAAACGGTAAAAAAATATGTATCTTTTATCGGGATCAACCGGCCATGAAAATATTTGCACTTATTTAAGACTCTCCCTTATATGTATATTTAACTACACCATGCCATTGATAACATTGATTCAACATACATTAGAAGGAGATTCCACATTAACTTTTCTTCAGTTATATTTTAGTATAAATGTACTGTAATGTTTTATTTTCAATTAATTTATGTACCTACATAGTTTTTATAACATATAATTTATATACCTATTTATACTAATATTAATATTATGTTTAAGATGTAAAATATTTTTACTTTCCTGTTTTTTGCTAGCAAATTATTATACTTCCTATCTAGTTATAGTTTGTCATACGACAGAATTGATGAAAGTGACAGTTATTGTGTCATTTTTCTTAAAAATATACGGGGTGGTCCGAACTGCATTCCGGCAGCATATTCTGCAGATAAAAATAAGTAAAAAAGTTCGTATAAATGTACGTCCTAAAATACTTAGTTTCGGAGATACAGGGTGTAGAAGTTTCATTTTTATTTCGATTTTTTCTAAATAATTTCTGAAGTGACGTCAATATCTGGATGAAAATTGGTGTCTGGGAGTTTTGTGACACAAGAAATTTGATTTTGATGTCTATTTGTAGGGGGCGCCACCTACATGCGTTTTGACTGTTTTGAAGAGTAATAACTTTTCGACGGTACCTGTATAAAACTACTGACTAAAAAAATATACATTTCCATGGCTTCTACGTAAAAAATGTCTCTTGGTAAAAATCGCTACGAGCAACCGTTCTCAAGATATTTAAAATGGAAATAGTCAATACATGTCATTATTGACAAGAAATAAGCACACGTTTTTTTTTTGAATAGAGTTATTTGACTGAAATAATAAATTTTTATTTTTTTTAAATTAATCATAAATTTTTCTGCGAAAAAATGATGATTAAACAGGTTCTGTTGAACTTTTGACACAAAAACATTTCAAATTTATGATTTCAGTTTGACAACTATTTAGTCAACATGTTTAATTTATGTCAATGATCCCAGGTATTGATAATTTTGATTCCAAATATCTCGAGAAACATTACTAGAGAGACTTTTTACCAAGAGACCTTTTGGCACAAAAA
>NW_022147250.1:3252-26470 GCF_002938485.1 Sitophilus oryzae | reverse complement strand
AAAGAAACCTACGTCGCCGGGCGACAACTAAAATTCAGTTAATATTTTATTATAATCGATCCTGACGAATAAATGAATTTCATAAATGAATGAATTTTATAAATGAATGGTTTTTGCTGCCGAATTACTAGAATACAATATTTCAAGGCAAATGACGGATCTATTCGATAATTTTTATTCGGATAGTTTTCAACGAATGTTTTCTTACTAACTATCGAATTATTCGAATGAATTGCAACTATCGAATGTTTCGATAGTATTCATTCGATAGTTCCCACTACTAACCAAAACCCCTTTCTATTGGGTTTCTTGTTCTTATCTGAGCTTCGTTAAATAAGTTTTCGGCCCTCTTTGTTGAATTCGTCATAGGAGTTATTTGGTATTTTTATTACTAGGGGACAGTAGGTTTTATTCCATACCTACTGTCCCCTAGTAATAAATTATTTCCATATCCTCCTCCTCCTCCTAGGCGCCTTCTCTGTTGAGGTTGGCGATTAATATGGCGTATGACTCTCTGTCCAGAGCTTGGTGAATAAGAGTGTTTCCGTCGGTGTGATTTCCATATACTCCATTCAATTGTCTGCATTTGCCCCTCCAGGGGCGCTATTCTGTACAATCGTCGGTATCGGTAAGTTACCGACAGTTATCGGTAGGTACGTACGGCCAATGAGCGTCGTGTTGATTGTTGTTGTCATAGTTTTTGCTGACATTAATAGGACATATAGCAAATTTGTACCGACGAGGATCGGTATCTTTACCGTGCCCTTGTTAACCTCACATTAGAGATACCGAGAGTCGTCGGTACAAATTTTCTATATGTCCTATTAACCCAGATATCCCTGACGTCCTTCCTATAGGAGGCTTCCTTAAAATAGATATGCCTACGCCACTGCTATTACAATTGCGCGAGCCATCTGTTAACAGTGTTCGGAAAGTTCTTTAGTAACATTACAACACGTGGTTGCGTTTACCAGTGCCTTTGTTTCCTTGGAAAGTTGCTACAAACTTTGGCAAAAATGGCGGAATATGGCATCAGATTTTCAAAGTAAGTTATTTGGATGAAATTCTTTTTGTATACTTTTAAATTAATAATTATCATATCATAAAAACACAGCAATAATGACTTATTTATTTCTAACCTCCAAATTGAAAAGCAGTTTTTGACAAGAGAACGTTATTACTTAGCGTCCTTTATATAGGACGTTAGGAACAAGAGGTACTGTTGTCAAGACACATTTTATTTTATTTTATTATTTTAGAGGATTTTCCGCGCATGAGGCGATTGCTATGATCGAGGAAGACGATTTTCCTCATGCTTCAGCCGATATAATTCTGTTTCCACCGAACGATGGATGGGACACGGATGAGGATTCAGGCGAAGAGGATGCAGTATCTCCTGATAACTTACCATCAGCACAACTGAGAGCCCCAGCTGAGATTCAGGTACCTGTTGAAGACGACGACTCTGATGACGATAATATACCTTTAGCCAGATTAGTTACGCAATCAAAACAAGTATCAAAAGTTTCAAAAACCTACAACTGGACAGATGGTCACATTTCATACGAATCGGGAATATTTGAATCAACTAATGACACCGAGTACCAAGAATATCAAGAAGAAGATCCTTACTCGATTTTTTCCAAATTGTTTGACGAAAACATTTTTGATATTTTAATAGAAGAAACAAATAGATATGCATTATCCAAAAATACAAATAGTAGGCCTGTTACTGTAAGAGAAATGAAAAGCTTTGTAGGTATTCTTGTTTTGAGTGGATACGTTCTTTATCCGAGACGAAAAATGTTTTGGGAGGAAGATAAGGATGTTCACAATCCTCTTGTGTCAGATGCACTATCTAGGGATCGATTTGATTATATTATGCCAGTTTTCCATATTGCCGACAATAATAATTTAACTCCAAATGACAAATCTGCTAAAATACGACCACTATTCACATTACTAAACCAAAACTTTTTGAAACATGCTCCGCACATTGAATATCATAGCGTTGATGAGGCTATGGTACCCTATTTTGGGCGGCATGGTGCCAAGCAATTTATAAAGGGAAAACCTATTCGATGGGGTTACAAACTATGGGTAGGCTGCTGCCAAAATGGATATATAAATTGGTTTGAGCCTTATCAAGGAGTATCAACGCATATTACATCGAAATACAAAGATATAGGAGTTGGTCCAGGAGTTGTACTTACTTATATGGATAGACTTCAAAGTCGTTGGCCTGAAAGTAAATTTCACATTTTCTTTGACAATTTTTTACAGATCTTCCACTGCTTGAATATTTATCGGAAAAAGGGTATACGTGGAACCGGCACTATACGTTCTAACCGCATTTTGAAGATCCTTTGAGGCCAAAAGCAATTGCAAAAAGCTGGCAAGAGGTACATGATCATAGGTCTGATTTTGATAAAAAATAACTATTGTAAGTTGGAATGATAACAGCGTAGTGTCGTTGGCGTCTAACGCTGCTGGTATAAAATCAATCATGTATGGTAAAACGGTATTCCCAACAACAAAAAGTCTATATTGGCACCGCAGCCCTTCTTGGTAAAATTATATAATCAAAACATGGGAGGAGTCGACAGAAGCGATCAAAATATTTCTTTGTATAGGACTGGCATAAGAGGTAAGAAATGGTATTTTTGTTTGTTTGCGCATTGCATTGATATGGCAATACAAAATGCGTGGCATCTAAGCAAGATTGGTGAAAAACGGCCCAATTTAGATCACCTAGCATTTCGTAGAAGAATTGCATGTGCAATACTCCAAGAAAACGGCAAGATAAACAGTAATGTGTCTGTAGGCCGACCCAGCCAAAGAGAAAATATTGACTCACGCTACGATGGAATGCGACATAGGCCTCCACGTACGATGTTTCGTGGCTTATCATACCTCAAAATAATTTACTAATATTTCTAAAAATGAATATATGCTATTTTCTTAGATTTAATGTGTAAACAATTGTATCACGATTTATTTGTTTCAATTAGTAGTTTTTTTTTCATTGCATAAGAACAAGTAGCTCTTGTTCCTGACGTCCTGCATATAGGACGGCAGTTTTTTTGGCAACCTAGTATATCTATGTACCAATTTTGATAAAAACTTGTTTTTTATATCTAATAAAAAGTTTTGAAACGAATTAGACGTTTTCTTTGGCGGAGACATGGTTCAGGAATAAGTGGGTTAATCACAGAGTTAAGTGGGTTAATGATAAAGCTATGACAAGAACAATCAACACTACGCTCATTGGCCGTACGTACCGATAGCTGTCGATACCGACAACTGTACAAAATAGCGCCCCAAGAGATTGTATCTTCACATGGAAACTAGACACTGTATCTTTTCATCTTGGAAAGCGACAAATATTATAAAATAACACAATCTCGCTTCGCTCGTGCGCTCAACTTGTTGACAAACAACAACAAAAGTTGTCGATTGCCCACTCTCGTGGGCAATCGACAACTTTTCGCACTAGTTGCACAATTACTATATTGAGTGCCTTACAACCACATAACCAGTGTTTACTTTTATAAACATTTTCACTAAAATGACAAATACACGATTTTAATTAAGTGTGTGTACGTGTTGGGGTACTAATAAAAAATGCCAGAACAACCCCCCTATGTGTTTCGTATTATAAGCACAATATAGAAATAATTTATGTTTTCAGATTTTATAACTTCTAATTAAGTCAAGAAAATTAAAAAATATTCAAGGACATTTTGCGAAGACTTGTATTAAACAAAGTTTTTACGATAAATGTTGCAAAAATTCGTCGTAAAAAAGTTAGTGGGTAATTTTTCCCACCTTACTCAGCTGCCACGCTTCTTGCTAATTTTCTTAAAATTTGTTAATAGCGTTAGTCGGAGAAAATAAAAACTTATTTTATAGCCCTTCTGCTTTACTTGTCTCTTAAAAGTTTTAAGGCATATTTAAGAAAAGCTATCTTCAGTATTTTTATAGGGACAAATCTCGCACATAATATACCGAATGTCGGCATGTTATTATTATTATTATCTACAATATCACGCTCAAAAGAGTTAATTATATTCTAATTAAATTTCGCCGTAAGTATACAATACTTCTAAGGCGAAACTTGTCTTTTTAATAGATGGTCTTTCTTACAATGTGTGTTGTTTTGAACACTACTGTTTTCTGTAGTTGGTTTGAGTTGTCCAGGTAACTCCAATTCTTCTTCTTTACGTGCCGTCTCTTTCGTGGAGGTTTACCATTTTATCGTCTTGTATAAAAAATAACGATTATATATTTATAATTGCATTAAAAAACTATAAAATATTTTCTCATTCATTAAGTTAGTTTACGTTGTAAGTTAAATAAGTGAACGTAGGTGTAAAAGAACATAACTCATGAAAAAATTACAGCTTTCTGTAATAAGCGTCAATCTAATAATTGCTATTTTCATTAAACCTACTTAGCCTGCCTTGAAAGTTAAGACGACAGCTATTTTAAGAAATTGCTTATGTTATGAGTCACTCATTATTTATTTACTCTTAGTATTACTACATACTGCATGTTTCTTAAAATATATTTATTTTTATTTTTTAATAATATTGTTCAACATATTATTTTGTAAACTTTTTATTAGAATAAATTAATATATCATTAAATATATCAACAATAAATATATAATCAATATTGTAATAAACATACGAAAACTGGATTTATTGCAAATCGTATATTAATTGATGATGGAGTCCTGAGGATGATTGACCTGTTAAATAACGATGATATTCTAAATATACATTTTTAATTGCTTTTACAAATTAAAATTTACTGTTTGCTGTTCATTGAAATGAAAATAAATATGAATTTTATTAATTCTTTAATATTACATTCGACACATTTTATATGTATTTGTGTAAGGATTCATTATATATTTTTATACAAATATGTATAAATAATCTTTAATGAGTTATTTGAGTGATCATACATTTTTACGATGACTTGTAGATATATGAATTTTCTATAAAAGAGCCAATTACGGCAAATTCATTTTCTTCAATTCCAACTAATTGCCTAATAGGTTTTTTATAAACCACACTACCAGCTCTGCGAAATAGGATAAGTAGTTTTTCAAAAGAACGCTTATCAAGAAGATTCCTATTTGGATATCTTTGAGCATAAGCTCTTGATGCCAGGAAGCAATTTTTCTCACAAAATAAAATCACTAGTAAGTAACATTTGTTCTGCTAGCAGATATTGCTATATTTTTCGTAATAAAATATTGAATACTTACTTATTAAACTATTGTAGATAAATTTATATAAACTGTTATAAATCTAAATAATAATGTCCATAAACTAATGTCTCGATTTTGTAAATAATTACTAACTGTCACTAGCAAATTGACATAGCGACACCAGCCATTTTGATTGCGATTTTATTGAAAAATCGCTTTTTATTCAAAATCTGAGCTAGATAAATATAGGAAACCCTAACATAGTTTGAAAGAGCATCCCAAGTAGCAAATTTTATTTTATAAAGGCTGTATAAACAGCTATGTGATAATTTGTATAGGATACCTCAATTCATACAACGTGCTATAAGACCGTAATATGATAGCTTTACAACCAAAAAAGGCCCATTTTTATACAACCGTTTAGTAGTATAGAAGTTCTATAAAAAGGGTATACAACTCTTATGCAACTATTTTACACAGCGTTATATAACTATTATAAAACTTGTTTTATTGTGTATTACGTGGTCACATCTAAGAAACAGAACAATACAAACATTTGATCATTTAGCGAGGTAAAAGAGTATTTTATTTTTTACCGAAGAATATTAGGAGCAAATTATATTTTAAGCCTGTCGTAAAATGAATGGAGGATGTGGATTGTTAAAAAGGAGACTATACTCGACAATGAAAATGGCAGGTAGAGCCAGAAGGTACAACAAATATGTAATATAAAAAATCATTAATAGGGTTTGAAAAGTAGGGACAATTTTTGTTGCGCCGAAAATTTTACTGGTAAATTATAGGTATGTATTTGGCAAAAAATTAAAGCGCTTTAATTTCGATTAAGGTTTACGTATAAATTTAAACAATAAAATAAAATAATATTTTTAAAAATTTTTGTTATTAATTTAATTAAACACTTTATTACGGTATGTGGGAATCTTATCACAAAATAGTTCTCAAAAATAACATTTTACAATTTATTCTGATGTTTTTAATTTTGCGCATATAATGGCGGCCATAGGCCATACAAAAACTCTGCCTTAAACATGGCGAATTATAATGCAACCATTTTATTATAAACGAATCCCTTAAATAAGTCTTTGTTGTAAAATAAAACGGTATAGGATAAATATCTATCATTACGCAGAATTTCCAGGCACTATAGAACTATTTTGGACATATTGAGATTTGTGACAAATAGATGTTGCCAAATCTCATTTGATTAGTATTTAAACTAACAAACATGATCAGATTTTCATGGATTCATGCACGCAATGCATTTCATGCGTGCCCGACGAGCGAGCGGCAACATAAAGGCTTGGAAAAACAACAATAAAACAATACAAACATTACTACAGTAAAACTTTTACATCAACGTAGCAACAATGCTTTGAAGAAACCAGACAACCCGAGAGATTTTGGCTTTTGGGAACCCAGGGAATTCTCGGGATTATTTACCGTAATTTCGAGGAGTTTTTTCTGACATGCCCTTTATAACTACCACTGCGTTTGTTAACTTTTTTCCAACTTTGTCCAGAATTCATAATAGCTGTGATTGATTATATTCGTACGTAGATATTAATTTTGCAACAACAACAATAACAAAATAAATAACTAGGTATACCATTTAATTTAAAATGAGGTTATATTATACATTACCAGTTTTATAATGCAGATATTACAGCGAATTTATTTGGTTAATCACAATTTTATCATATAAGGCTATATAACTGGTGTTGTATACAGTACCGTAGTTTAACGTAATAAAACATTCTATCATACAACGTAATACAACTTTAATAAGACAAGTTTAAGTAACTATTATATGATCTTGTGACTACTAGTTATATGAATATTATAGAACTCTTACATGGTGGGTATAAGAGCCTAATAAAATAATATGTTTGTTATCATATAGCATTGTCTTATTAAGTGTTATATCATACTAAAAGAAATTATCGTTTAATGCGTTATAGGATACGTTGTAAAAACCACTAGAAAATAGTTTAATATGACAACTTTAATTAAAAAACAGAATGGTCGAAACCAAACGCTTAATAAAATCAAGCAGTCCTTAAGACAACGCTATTCGACTGTTATAAAATAATTCAATCCTTTTAGAATTTCTTTTTTGCTACTTGGGATTTAAATCTGCTTCGTTTATTTAAAAAAATACATGGTGTTGCGTTTGAAATAACGAATTTTCATATAAAATAAATCCTTAAAATAGATAAGCAATTTTTGGTACTGCTGTATAAATTTAAAAAAGGAATAACATTTTTTAGTAAAGTTTATTTTCCCATCTTTAAACTCTTAACCCTTATAATATATGCCTCTTTTTGGGCTCAATCCAAAAATGAAATAAAATACCTGGTGTTCCATAAGAAAAAAATATAACTTTGGTATGGATCTTAGTTCTGAAACACTCTGTATATTTCAAAATAATTTTAAATTGTGCACATTGCCTCCCCACATATACCCATAAAATATTTTGTTTCTACATCTTTCCGTTTTCGTATAATCAACCGGGGCGTATGAGGTGCGCCACCCTGTATAAGTTATTTCAATCTAAATACGAAAACAAACAATTTAACGCTCTGTAAATATTTCTACTATCGCGATTCGATCCGGATGTAAATAGTTCTTTCTTTTAAATACACAACCCAATGCAAATATTCGAAAATACGCTAAATCGACCGATCCCTCGTAAAAGGGTCTCAAAAGGGGGTTTAGTTTTGCCAAAGATTCGAATTTAACCATGCGATGTAGATGCTGCGTCTACTAAAATTTAATATCCTTCCTTCAAAAATAATTCAGACGCAGTGTTTATTGAAAAGAACCTCGATTTGTACATCCTATATAACTTGTTGTACTGGTTTACCATGTTTTAATGGTTTGACGTCTTTCTAAATATTTTCCGGAAAATGTCGAGAAAAATATAAAAATTTTAATATTTTTTTTCGCAAAAAACCTCATGGACGTGTTCCTGGGGTTGAACTATACTACCAGTATAGTACCAAATATCTTCACTTATTTCTGGAAAATGAGAAATTCTTGTAGTTCCATTTCGAGAAAAAAATGTGGAAATATTTTGGAATCTATACTAATCTATACTAATATATAAAATTCTTAAGTGACTGACTCACCGATTAATCACGATCCTGCTCAAACCACTCAACGCAAGAAGCTCAGTTTTGGCATACAGGTTGATTCTAGGGTGTAGAGGGTGGTAGAGGTTCAATAAGAAGGGATTTTTCGAAATTCCAGTTTCAAGAGGGTGAAACCACCCCTCAAATATTACAATATTTTTTATTTAAAAAATGGAAAAGTTTCCGAAAAAACGCTTAAACACGTATATTTTATTTTGTTTTTTTTACATATTTTAAGATTTTTTAAAAATGTATACAGGGCGTTCGAAAAATCTGGTCATTGATTAATCACGATCCTGCTTAAAGCGCTTGACGTAAAAAGCAGATTTTTGGAAAACAGATTGACTTTAGGGTGTAGAAGTTCGATAAGAAGGATTTTTCGAAACTCGAATTCTAAGGGTGAAACTATCCCTCAAATATTAAAATATTTTTATTTAAAACCGGTGAGTTTTTCGGAAAAAATCTTAAACACGTATATTTTATTTTGTTGTTTTTACATATTTTAAGATATTTTATAAATTTATACAGGGTGTTTCATAAAATATGACCATTGAGTAATCACGATTCTGCTTAAACTGCTTGACGTTTAAAGCTGATTTTTGGCAAACGGATTGACTGTGGGGTGTAGAGGTTCGATAAGGAGGGGTTTCTCGAATCTCAAATTCCAAGAGGGTGAAAACGCCCCTCAAATATCACAATATTTGTTATTTAAAAAACGGTTAGTCTTTCGGGAAAACGCTTGGATTAGCAAAATTTATTTGTTTTTTATATATTTTGAAATTTTTTAAAAAATCATACAGGGTGTTCCAAAAAGTTGGATAATTTCTTAACCACGATTCTGCTTAAACTGCTTGACGTAAAAAGCTTATTTTTGGCAAACGGATTTTTCGAAAGTCAAATTCCAACGAGATGAAACTACCCCTCAAATATTACCAACTTATATAATAATATCGCCATAATGTTTTTTCTCATGCTGACATAAATGTGAGAAAATTTTATCCAGTTTGTATGTTAATAGAAATTCTTGCTTTGCTTTACCATCACCATTACATATAATTAATTCGACGCGAACGAAGTCGCTGGTACACGCTAGTATATACATAAAATCCTTAAGTGACTGACTCACTGATTAATCACGATCCTGCTCAAGCCACTCAACGGAAGAAGCTCAATTTTGGCATACAGGTTGATTCTAGGGTGTAGAGGTTCGATAAGAAGGGATTTTTTGAAATTCCAGTTCCAAGGGGGTGCAAACCGCAGCAATAACTAACCAAACCACCCCGCAAATATTACAATATTTTTTATTTAAAAAACGGTCAAGTTTCCGAAAAAACGCTTAAACACGCGTATATTTTATTTTGTTTTTTTAAATATTTTAACATTTTTTAAAAATGTATACAGGGTGTTTCGAAAAATCTGGTCATTGATTAATCACGATCCTGCTTAAGGGGCTTGACGTAAAAAGCTGATTTTTAGAAAACGAATTGACTTTAAGGTGTAGAGGTTCGATAAGAAGGGATTTTCGGAAAAAATCTTAAACACGTATATTTTATTTTGTTGTTTTACATATTTTAAGATTTTTTTAAAAATGTATACAGGGTGTTTCAAAAAATCTGGTTATTTGACTAAAAAGATAAATTTGGAAAAATTTTATTTTTGTTAAATTAATCATAAAATTTTCTTCGAAAAAATGATGATTGATGATGATTTGGCACAAAAGCATTTCAAATGTATGATTTCCGTCTATTAACTATTACTATAACTAACGCTAACATATTTAATTTATGTCAATGATGACAGGTATTGATAATTTCGATTTCAAATATCACGAGAACTATTAATCGTAGCGATTTTTATTAAGAGATCTTTTTTACGTTAAAAACGTCGTAAATGTATATTTTTTGACTTAGTAGTTTTATACAGGTACGGACGAAAAGTTATTACTCTTCAAACCGGTTAAAAATATGTAGGTGGCGCCCTCTACAAGTAGGAGTCATATTGACATCAAAATTTGTCATATCAAAAAACTCCCAGACACCAAATTCCATCCAAATACTGATGTAAAGAAACTAAGCATTTTAGGACATACATTTATAAGAACTTTTTTACTTATTTTTATCCGCAGAATATGCTGCTGAAATTTCCGGAATACAGTTCGGACCACCCTGTATAATATTATATTGGTAACTATTTCAACAGCAAAGCGACGTAAAAGTAAAATACTTTTTTGAACTGGAAAAAGTGTAATAAAAACGATAATACATATAATCCCGACCTAAAGTACGTGTCGATAACATTTTTTTCAGATATATTTAAAACTGAAACTTATGCCAGTATATTTGAAAATCGATCCTATAAATTAAGTATCGAACACATAAAATCATTTGAAACTTTATTACAATCCTGTTTGAGCTGAACCTTTCAAAAAAACTGAACTGGTGCGTTTTCATTAACAAACTCGCGCAGTTTTCCACTTCAAATGCATTTTTATTCGCTTTGGCTACTTTTTGTGCGCTGACTAAACCAGATACAGGGCGCCAAACAAAGAGCTGATTGTTTTTCTCGGGCACAAAGTGTTACATGAAAATTAAAAATCGACTCTAATTTTTGTTCGATAAAGGGACAAAGGCACGGTGCTGTTTAAACGTGAAACGGGGGTTTTGTGACCAAACTAACAAGGTTGCAATAGCGAGTTTTTTTCTGTCCTTTGACCCATTCTCGCCTTTCGTTTATTCATTAGCCTAAACGGATTAAAGCTGTTTGTTCGGACGTTTCTCTATGAAGTTTAAATTAAAAACATAATAGCTTTAAAATTTAAAAAGGTCTAGTGTTTCTTTTACTTGAGAGCGTCCATAAGTGAATCGTTTTTGGTGACTTATACATTCTCCTATTTGCAAATTTAATTTTTTAGCTGTTTGAATGCTCCCATATTCAGGTCCACCGCGATGGGCCTCAAAAAATGGCCGGATTAAATTCCGGTTTATCAGTGCCGTTCTAATTTTATTTAAAAAATGTAAAACTATGATGTAGGGTAGACATGAGGTAGACTCAATATTTTTTTTTTATTTTACGTTGTGAATAAATGTTGGTAGTTATTAAAATTGTTATAAAAATATAAAATTCTAATAAAAATAGATAAGTTATAATAATTATTTATAACCATAAACATCCGATATGCTACTGAAGCAGGTAAGTCAAATTGACGTATCTAAATTCTTTGGCATCTAATCTTTGACAAGTAGTAAATAAAAGCAAAAATGCAAGAAAAAATATATAATTAGTTAATTTAAGTGAATTTCATAAATGATCGGTTTACTACACGTATGTATATTATATAGTCACTTACTAGCAAAAAGTTGTTCCATTATTTCACTGGATTTTTGCCGAGATCTACCGCACGCTACACAACCAACTATTTTAGAGTCTTTTTCGATAGATCGCGATAGTGTCACTGTTAATTTAAGTTCTGCCACAATTTCCATCTAGATTTACTACCTTTATACAACTATCAGTAGTAGAGTAAATAATAAATAACATAAAATAAGCTCCGTAAAGACTGACAAATCCACAAAATTTCAAATCAAATTCAAATGTGTCAAATGAATCGTCAAACAGTACTGTCAAGGATCCCCACCCTAGAGTCGTTTTTCCGCCCACCATGCATGAATACATGGATAGCATTATGCTCCTTCCTTAGTCTTCTTATTCAAAGGTCCCAAGTGAAGAACTCTGACAGTGACAGCTGTGTCTGTCATTTTATTTCACAGGAAATTGCATCCCAAGTAGCATTTTCACGACTTGCGACCACATGTTTACTAAACACAACGTTGGATTAGTTACAAAAAATAGTTAGCTCCGTAGTTTAGGTATTATAATAAATGTAAACGTTGTTGTAACGTTGTACCGACGTTGAACTAGTACTACAACAAAGTAACAGCTTCTGCGACGTCGAATAAACGTTGTCTTTTGTAACCTTTTTTGCTTAAGTGATCTTTAGGTGATTCGGGCAACGTAGTTACAATGTTGGGCAATAAAGAGTTTTCCGATGTCGCTTTCAGGACCTATTCCAACGTTGCGCAAACGTCGTCGTGTGTTTTACTAATTCCAACGTTGTTCAGATTTTCTTATTCTTACGTTGGTAGGACGTCGAGCCACTACCTTTTTGCAACTGTATTGAACCATAACCTTAAATCTTAAATTTTCACTTCATTGTTCTGTTCAGTCAGACTTTGTTAAGTTTTTTAATTAAGTTCAGTGCTGTTTTTGTTTTTATAAAAAAAACTTATTTAAAATGGGACGTAAGAAAGGCACAAATAAAACTAAATTTAAATATACATCGACATATTACCGATACTTTATCCACTCCCTCGTTAATTTAGAATATAGAGGGCTACAAGCTAGACTCTAGGATGACTAAATTAGGCAATCTTGCGACTAGTATACTACCTGTTAAGGCTGAACTGCGACTTTATTAGTACAGTATGCGACTACTCGAACTACTCCATCTTAATCTCCAAAACAACAAAGTGAAAGCCGCCATGTTGTTGAATAAGAAAATGTTTCGTTCCTAAAATAGCAATTCCTGCTTTTTGAGTACATTAACTTGAAATATTTGACCCTAATCAACACGCGGAAACATTTTTTTCGACTGCGAATAAATTATTCTCATTTTACTAAAAAAAAATCAAGAAACTTTTTAAAACTTCTTTAATTTTAAGGCCCATTAGTATTTTTCAAAGCAGAAACAATACATTTCTCAATAAAGTTGTTTGCGTTTAAATTTTTAATTTGCCTTGGGTAACGAGTTACAGAGTTGGTTAAAGTGTTTCAATAATTATGATCTTCAAACATCCTCCCGAGCAGCCTCCACACTTAAATACTTTTGTTTTGTTTTCCTTTACTGCCATCTGGCATATATCTCTAACTAAATCATAAAAATAATATTTTTACTATAATTATCCCAATTTAGGATAAAACCCGACTTAGACGCCATATTATTATAGTTTTGTATTTCTCTAAATTCGGATTTTAAACAACGTTGCAGTTTGTACTAAATTAGGCTGCTAGCCAACGTAGGTATCCAACGTCGTTTCGACCTAAAAATTATTCTCCAAACTAGTGCAGACTAGGGTTGGTACGAGGTTGTGCTGACGTTGCGCCCCCCCGTTTGGTCGCGTGACACAACGTTGTCCCGACGTCCAAACGCTCCTTGGGTAATTACCCGTACAAACACAGAAAGACAGTAAGCTCTTCATCACGAAGAAAATACAGGGTGAGTTTCCTACGATGTTCTCTATGGGTATCTCTTAAACTACTGGAGATAGAGAGTCGGTTAAATGGGGAAAGAATTGCAGTTTTGTGGGGTCATAAATATGCGCCTTTCAGATTTATTGAAAAGTTCATGGCTTACTAGATATTTCGAAAAAAGCAAATATCGGCTATTTTAAAAATTGTCCCTAATTCCATTATAAGCTATTTTAGAGAAAAAGTTTTCAGATAAAAGTTGTAGATAATCATATCCTTAATGAGACTGTGTCCTCCGTTTTTTTCTAAAACCTGCCATTCTTGACATATGACCCAAACATAAGTTTTTTTTAATGGAAACCATAGTTGGCCACGACTTCATAAAAAGCGCCATTTTTTAAGCTCTTCAGTGATATAAGCCATAATATGTTTCCTTCGAAAAAATACTGAGTTATAGCCAATTCTTATAATTTTTAAACAATTTCGCTTAGTTAGCCATGAAAACAAGTTTAATCGTCTTTGCTCTCTAAAATGTGAAGCTGTCACATCCAAACTTTGTTTTCAAGACATGTTAGATAAGTTAAATTTAGTTATAGCCAATTTTTATCTTTTTCTAATTACTTTATCTTGACTAATTTCACTTAGATTGCACGGTATTATTATTCTGTTATGATTTATCACTTATAAAAAGTCAGAATATATTATTAAACGGTTCTTTACAATTTACATTACACAAACTAAAACTTAAAAAAATAATATCACTACATACACTTTAAGTTGTTTTAGAAAATGTTCAAAGAATCCGCCATTGTATTGAGTTACATCTTTTTAAAACTGAATTACTACTGAATTACTTCTCACGTCTTCTATAATTTTTAACATTTCTTTCATTATGGGGGGAGGGGGTCATATTGAAAGTCATGTTGGAACCACTCTATTGATGCGCGAGTATCTACACGCTTTTCTTCATTTGAAAAATTCATATTTACAATTTTTGTTTATTTTAATTTACAAAGTTTGGATGTGACAGCTTCACATTTCTGAGAACAACGGCGATAGTACTTGTTTCCATGGCTAACAAAGTGAAATTGTTTAAAATTTTAAGAATTGCTATAACTCAGTAATTTTTCGAAAACACATATTATAACTTATATCGCTAAAAAGCTTAAGAATGGCGCTTTTTATGAAGTCATGGCCAACTATGGTTTCCATTTAAAAAAACTTATTTTTGTATCATATGTCAAAAATGACAGGCTTTAGAAGAAAGCGGAGGACACAATCTCATTAAGGATGTGATTACCTACAACTTTTATCTGAAAACTTTTTGTCTAAAATAGATTATAATGGAATCAGGGACAATTTTTAAAATAGCGGAAATTTGTTTTTTTCGAAATAACTAGTAAGCCATGAACTTTTTCAAAAATCTAAAATCTGCGCATATTTATGACACCACAAAACTGCAATTCTTTCCCCATTTAACCGACTCTTTATCTTCAGTAGTTTCCGAGATACCCATAGAGAACATCGTAGGAAACTCACCCTGTATATGCATAATCTCACTCTTAAATTGCAACGATTTTAGTTCGTAAACTAGCCAAGAATCTTGCTATTTTGGGTTTTTTTTGGGACTAAAACTAATGGAGTTATTATATTAGCCAAAATTATAAATTATTATTATACAAACTAACTAAAATAACTGGTTAATATGAAAACAAAAATATAAAATTATGACATTAGCCAATACGAATATATAGTTTGCAAAGAATAGGCGGATTCCTTTAAAAAAAAAATTTAAACAGCGCTTTTAGTGAGTTTGCAAAATCGCTGGCTAGTTTTAAAACTAGCCAAGTATCCATTTTAGCCGTAACATACATAATTTTTTTTTTCTTTCTTGTAAATTTAATTTACGACCTATGTTGCCATATTAGCAGGAAAAAATGTTTTTGAACTAAAAACTAAAAAAAAGCGAGGGGTGTCTACTTGGGTAAAAAATGAATATGAACTAGTGATGGGAATACCGTTTCGACACCATCGGGTCACGTTACAATAGCGACTGTTCCAGAGAAATAGCGCAAAATATAAAGATCTTCTTTATTTTTCGCGGCTATCGATTCTTTCATAACAAATTTTAAAATTTAATCTGTTCCTTGTGTCCCATGAATGCTGACAAATCGAAAAAACATTTTCTTATACAACAACAACAACAACAACAACAAAAACAACAACAACAACAACAACAACAACAACAATAACAACAACAACAAATAACGCTTTATTGTGCAAAAAGCCAAAATAGCTTCATCGACAAAGCATTTACAAAACAAACAAAAGCACAAAAAAATTATACAAATAATAAAAAATATACAATACAAATAATACAAATCAAAAAAAAATTAAGTCATTAAAATTACAATTATAAAAGAACACAAAAAAAAGGCTTATCAATAAAATTTTACAATAGGAAAATTGTAAATGGATGTAATTTTAAGAGTTATAAAATATTAAATACTCGACCTTTGACCAGTAGTGTGTGCTATGATCAAAATTTTAAAATTCAAAATTGTTCATGATTAAACATCAACAAAAAAGTCGTTTACCTCATATAGGGTTCTCTCCAGTAAGTATGATTTCAGAGCTTTGTGAAATGCGGGAAAGAATAAAAGCGACTTGATATTCAAAGGCAGATGATTGTACATTTTTTTGGCATTGTACAGTATTGAACCTTTAACTAGTTCTGAGCTCGGGTTTAGCAGATAAAGACCGTGCTCCGCGTTCCTAAGTGGATAGTTATGAGATGGTCTTTCGGGAATAGCAGATATGTGCTTGCGGATTAAGCAAACGGATTCAAAAATGAGTCAGTATTTTGAAATTTTTACTTAGTAGATAGTAGATAGCTACTATAGCTTTTTGTGGTTTAATCTCAAAAGTTTATTATTACATTTAAAATTACATGATTTGAAGTTAAATTTCTATTAGTATTATTATACCTTCTACAAATAATGGTAACATTAAAATGTTAAGCAAGTCGAGGAACATGCATGCCGCTAAATTTAACTAGCATTAAAACCGGGTCAAAATGATCATCATAGCATCTCTCTGTTTATATCGCATACTGGATACATTCGGCTGTCTGTCTTTTTTGCATACTTCGGGTCGTTTGATCCCCCGTTCGCCGGCGTAAACAGGGAAATAAACTTTAATATGCTCTGTAGCAAAAAGATCACGTTTATTTTAAGAAAGGTGCTCTTTCCAGACGCAATTTTGCCAAAAAACACTTTTAAGTGGGATGCAGATAACCTCTTTATTGTATAAGGAGTAAGAAGTACATGTAATTTTTATACCTAATCATAATTTAAGCGTAATTAGTTATTTTTTATGCAAGACGATAAAATCGTATTTTATCGTCGACCGAAAAGTTGATTTCGGGAGACGATAATGCAATTTTATCGTCGTGTATAAAACAATATTTTGTCCATAGCGAGTTACGTTTTAGAAAATATTCAGAAATTATTATTTCAATATAGAAATAGTAGAAAAAAATATTGTGCTGGGTTGGCGTTGGTTTCTATGTAATTTGACAAATAAATAAAGCTGTCTCTTTAGTTGTCAGTTTTGAGTCAATATTTTTTAATTCTCTTTCGTATCGATTGCTGATTGAATTGGAACCAGAAATGGCTTAAAACGAAATAAGTAAATTACCAACATATATTCAGGCTGAGGCGATAAACGCCATATCCAAACTACTTCCATTTAGACCCCGAATAACTTATGAAAAGGAATACAAAAATTTCAAAATGGAAGCAATTAAAAACATGCGAGAAGAAATAAAGTTTTAACCTATCCTCGCTGTTAAAGTATCATTTAATCTACCCTTGCGGTTAAAGTACTATTAATTTTATCTACTATTTTTGATAGATATAAAGCAATTTTAACAGTTGCTATGAAAAAAAAGTATTTTATTTGATATTTTGACTATTTTATTTCGTATAATACAAGGCAACCCTTGGTGATATTTTATTATGTATCTTAATTACATATTTGAGAGAATGGTATGTTCTACTATACGGGGTGAGTCTTAAATAAGTGCAAATATTTTTAGGGGTAGTAGGTATATTTCGACCGCAGAAATACGTTTATGAGGTATTTTTTTGAGGCGAAAAAAAAATTTGGAAGTTTGAATTTTTTGAAAAAATGTTTTTTTGAAAAAAATCATCTCATTGTTCTTTCTCATTCCTTCCCCTTCTGCTTTCTTTAGAATCTAAATATCAATCGCTTTACTTTTTCCATAACAATGCAACGCCCACATTGCTGCCCCTATAATATACAACTAATTAAACTTGTACTAGATTTTCCCTTTCTTTTTTCGGTCTCCATTGTACCCGATGGCTCCCTGATGCTGCAGCATCAGTCCTCATTCAATCCCGTTAATATGACTCTCATTTCTTTAGACTATTTAGTGCCTAGATACGCCTTCAACATAATATCACGAAACCATCATATTTGATTATTTTTGGTTAGTTAGTTGAAAAAAGTATTTAGGCGTTATACAAA
This sequence comes from Sitophilus oryzae, assembly GCF_002938485.1. Lineage (NCBI taxonomy): Eukaryota > Metazoa > Arthropoda > Insecta > Coleoptera > Curculionidae > Sitophilus > Sitophilus oryzae. The sequence continues at coordinate 8,302 of NW_022147250.1, read as the reverse complement.
AAATATTTAAAATACCAGTGTAGAACGTTTCTTGCATCATTCTGGAATATTGCCAGTAAGAGAAACATTTGAGATGAACACTACAATATAATAAATATATACAATATAAATACTACAATAGGGTTTCGGAGCCCTATTCCATCATCAGTTATCACGTTTAATATAAATACACACGGAAAGGAATTTAAAGAATCTTTTTTTACATAGCTTTGGTAATCTGTAATGAACATTTTTTTTTGTTAAAATGGATATGGTAAACCATGTTTATCGTTCAGACCCAATATTATTACAAATTCTTCCACATTTCGATTTGTGGTCTCTTGGATTTCAGGAGAAATTTGACGATTGTTTTGACCTTAAAATGCCTAGAAACATTATTTCACAGTTTAATAGAGTCAGAATAGTAACACTGTCTCAACAGGGCTAAAATTGTAGAAGTTAACCAAAGCCATGTTTCGCGAATATTAAAAAAAATCAGGGAGACAAACGAGGTTACAGACCGGCCTGGAAGAGGTAGAAAGAGAGTTACTACTACTGTGCAAGACCGTCAAATACTCCTAATTGCACGACGCAATCTTCTGCTTTCTAGTACTGCTATTAAAAATGAGTTAGCTCGCCTTGAAGAAGTAAATGTTTCAAGACCATAGCCAGAAGACTCTATGATAGAGGATTACATTTAAGGAGGCCTCTACGTGTTCCGAAGCTTAATTTATAGCAAAAAATTACGCGACTACAATGGGCTGAGGAGATGAGAGTAAATGGACCTAAATGGGATTTCGTCATGTTTAGTGATGAATTGAATAGGCCTAGTGCCAGACTCGCGAAGAACTTTGGTCTGGAAAGCATCTGGAAGACGAGCACGCTTGAATACAGCTCAACCCCGTTTTCCGTTTCAAGGGGGAAGCATTATGCGTATGGGCAGGTATAATACACGGAGCTCGAACTCCTCTTGTTTTTATTGATGGCACAATGACAGGTGCCTCATATCTTAGAGATGTTTTAAAGCCTATTGTGCGACGATTTCGAGGGGCAGTGGGAGATGAATTTGTTTACATGAACGATAATGCTCCACCCCATTGCACTTTAGCGGTTCGCGCATTTTGTGAGGAAGGGGGTATAAGAAATCTGTGGTGGCCACCGATGTCTCCAGATGTGAATGTAATCAAGCATGCTTGGGACATGCTAAAACGCCATATTGTCAAAAGGAATAATCCGCCTCGTACCTTAAATGAATTGAAAACTGCTGCGCGCGAAACATGGGAAGCCATTCCTCAACATCTTCTGGACAACTTAATTGAGAGCATGCCATGTCGTCGCACAGCTTGCATTGAGGCTCGAGGAGGCAATACACACTATTAGTTGTGAGAAATAATTAAAATTGTTTTGTGGAGTAAGCCAATATGTACAAATAGTAGCCAAATATGTGTGTAAATGTACAACCGAGTAATTTACTTGCCTATGAAAAAATAATTCGGTGTCCCTTTTATTAGAAGTTTGTGTTTGGTTGTATGGAAGCAACCAAACACTTTCTAGTAATTTTTACGAGTATATTTATAGTAGAACGAAAAATAGAACTATCATTGCACAAACTTAAAAATAATTTCTCACTGAACGCACTTACATCCTTTTATCCAATTTTATCGACATTTTTTGAACGCTGAACGATATATCTCTTGAGCTGATAAATTCTGCTCTAAAACAACAAACTTCATATTTGTAGATTGTTCGTGTCTAGTTAATTTCATATACATAGTCTAAGGTTCTTTGCCACTCTCATCTCTTTCGTATTTAAATAAGTTTTCTTCCCCCTTCTTTGCGAAATTTTCGTCGTGTTGTTTTAAAAGAGGTTCTTTCTTCTTCGGCGGGGGTCGAAAGTATTTTCGACCAGAGGCAGAGGAGCAAGAAAGAGATTTTATCGGTTGGACTAAATTGAATTTGACGTCGAAGAATTCGCAATCGGGTTAGAGGTCTTTAATTAGGCCTTTATGAAGTTTTTTACTCGCTTTTGTATTATGATGGTTTTTAGGGTTATTGGGTGTATATTATTGATTTCAATGTATATTCTCGACTTTTTCAAGGCTTTAGTTACAGAGAGAAAAACCTACTTATACTACGACTATAAATATAGTGCGGCTCAGATTTTTTAAAATTTTATATTTTGTTTGTGTCTATTATTCAGAAATTATTATTTCAAGGACTTTATTACGAGTAGAAAAAATATTGTGCTGAGTAGTTGGCGTTGGTTTCTATGTAATTTGACAAATAAATAAAGCTGTCTTTTTACTTTGTTTGAGTCAATATTTTTTAATTCTCTTTCGTGTCGATTGCTGATTGAATTGGAGCCAGTAATGGCTCAGAACGAAATAAGTAAATTAACAACAGATATTCAGACTGAGGCGATAAACGCCATATCCAAACTACTTCCATTTAAATCCCGAATAACTTATGAAAAGGAATACAAAAATTTTCAAAAATGGAAGCAATTAAAAAACGTGCGAGAAGAAATAAAGTTTTTAACCTATCCTCGCTGTTAAAGTATCATTTAATCTACCCTTGCGGTTAAAGTACTATTTTATCTACTATTTTGGGCAGAAAGAAATTTAATGTCATCAACTGGTCAAAGTGTGAAATAAGAACTCATTGATTCCTCATCAAAAATATGAAAAAAGGTTTCTACAAATAATTTTGTTTTCTACTTTTTTTTCTGCTTTAAAAAAATAATCCAAAAAAATAAGGTTTTAACACCCTGTAGCTACCAAACAACGCAGCATCTGACTTATGTTGATACAAAAAATAAATCATATTTTTACGTGAGAAATCTCCTCACGAGAGATGGCACATGTATTTTGAAACACCATGTATAATACTAAGCAACAGTTACGTTAAGTAAAACATACGGAATACACTATAGACATGATGCTTATCTCAGGAATAAACAGTAGTCGGTAGACCAAATCTGCTTGACAACGGAGATGTCATAGCAACAGTCAAATTCGATTAAAACTTTGACATTAAATAAAATTTAAGAGTTAATTTTTATATGTGGTTGAACGCATGGGGGTTGTGAATATGTGGTCGCAGGTAAAGTATAGTATATAAATGTAGTACAGGGTGTGCCTCACAGCTACTTATTTTTAGATATCTGCGTTTGTCGGTTTCTATCGCGTTGCATACCTAACTATAATTATTGTAATAAAGATCTGGCTCATTTTTAATGTCTAAAAAAATGTTTTGAATTTGAATTCATTTATGAAGATTGTATAAAGGTTCAGATATATTTTCCCTTTTATTTTCTGTATTTCAAATTTGTTTCAGCATTTCTGATTCTTATGAACATTTTGGTATTTGTCTTATATTGTATGGCACTGAATAAAAATATTTTCTTGAATCAAGAGCATACTCTTGTTCAAGACCATATGGCTTTAATGTATGTCGATGTTCTGATATTTTGGTTCAAGTAACTAATTTCTCTAACAAGTATAACGCTTACTTCATTTGAGGAATTACTTTTTACTTTTAAATAGAATACAGATTTTTGTTCCATTTGTTCAGTTTTTATAATTTTCGGAAGTAATTACCCAAGTGCATCAAAATTACCGATAATTTTTCATGAAAGCATGTTGTCTAAAAACTGCATAAGTTTATATTCATATTTTGCCATAAGTATCTGCATGCAGGTAAGCTTTAATTGACTTCCTAAGTATGAATATAAACGAATGCTGTTTTTTATTGACAGCATGCTTAAATGAAAAATTATCAGGTTAATTTTGATGCACGAGTGTAATTCGGTAGAATATTTCCCGAATAAAAAACATGAAAATACAAGTAAAAATACATAGATTTGTTAAAAATATTTATTTGGACATATTAAAAAAAATATATTTAGAAATGAACCAGAACTTATAATATTAGAAATTAAAAGTTACATGAAGAATTGCAGTGAAAAAAATATAAAACACAGTTATAAAAATTATTATGTTTAGATTCCGTTGCGGTACTTGAAGATCTTTAAAGATGCTGAATTTGAATAATTGAAATTAAAAGAACCTGTAGTAGGTACAAAAACACATTAGTATTATTATTAGAACTTGTAGCAGTTTCATTGTCTCTCATTTTTTCTACCAAATTTGCATGATGTTCATCATCGAGTTGAAGGTAAGCTTCAATTGAGTTCGGGTTTGAGTGCCCAGTTATTTTGACCATTGTGTTCTCCTCAACCCCCTTCTTTGCTAGTATCGACAAAGCTGTTGTTTACCCATTTTCCAGGAAGGATTTGCAGTTAAAAACAATCTTGGAACATTAATTAATTTTCTTTTTTCCATTAATTTTTTGAATAGCCTTACTGGACATATATCTGGTTGAGCTCTATTTATGACCAGCCATTTTGACGGAGCACAAGGTTTATCTCCTCCTCGAGTGGTTTTATCGAATGTCGGGTTGTATTCAATGCGAACCGGTGGGTTGTATATGTTATATTATCAATATCATCTTTAAAATAGGAAACAAAACAATTTCTACCCTCTCCTCCTCGCTATGCCAATTCGTAGGATAATACAAATCAATGGTTTGCAAAAAATATTTTTTTTTGCAAACCATCGGGACATTCTTCATTACAATTGCGTACCATTAATTTGAATTCTTCGTATTTGAGTGCCTTAGAGCTTTCTTTTCTTTTTGGAGGGTCCATCTGCAATTCCTTCCTTTTGGCACTTTTTGCCTCCCGGGATATTTGAAATTCGGTGTCAGTAAAAGGATTAAATTTAATATTATATTCTTTTTGGTATTTTTCTATTAATAGCTTGGCTGTTACATTCCAAATAGTTTTTACCGTAAAATCTTTATAGTCTTGGCCGTTTTTTCTTTTCATATTAAATGCCCAATCGGTCAAAATATTGGCCAGTGCCGAGATTGAGATGTTCGCATCCAAAATGTAGTTTCTATCTTTTCTAAAGTCCATAAACAGTTTCCATACATACTGGTGATTAATTATAGTGTTTTTCGGCTTACTTTCGGCTTTGCTTTCGGCAACTTTTTATTCAATTGCACTTAA
>NW_022147250.1:0-3136 GCF_002938485.1 Sitophilus oryzae | reverse complement strand
ACTAAACACTTCGTTCAGTTACGTATTGCTATGGGATTTCCTATGTCCGTCCGACGATGCAACACCGGTATATATTTTTACATAGTGGGTAGGCTATTAAGATCGGCAAAAAGTTTTTTTTTTAATTTCCTCCAAAATGAGTTATTTGGATCATAAATGACCTAAATGCAAAATATTTTTCATGGTGTCTGTCTGTGTCTGTCCGTCTGTAACACGATAACTCAAAACCGCTAAACCGATTTTAATAGGAGGTGGCACAAAATACTGTGGCACCCGAGAATCGTGTTGGTTTGGTGGGGGTGGGGGGTTGGTAAGGGGGTATGGGAGGGGGTTAAAAATTTTAAAAAATCGTAACTCCAAAATTACAGTAGCTAGCGAAACCCGGTTTTCAATTTAAGATTAGGAATAATATTTGCAACAAAATTTGTAATAACATCAAAATCATTCAGTCGCAGTTTTTGAGATAAAAAATATCAAGTGTGCCTCCCGGCGCCAATTTTTTTAAATATACTTTTTTTCGTCTACACACAAGACTGACAGGTAAAACGTTATGTTATGTGTAGACGGTGCTTTTAAACTTTCTTCGATGTTTGTCTATCATTTTCATGCAACCATATTAACTGTTTTGATTGTATAGCTGACTGAATCTAAAACAAAAACACCAAATTTTAATAAGAGATTAAAATTATCGTAACATTGATCATTTTATTAAATAAATATTAATTTCGCTTGGTTATTTACTTAGTTTATCGTGTTTTTTTTTCCGATAAGAACTAGAACCTTGTCAATAGCCTGTACGCTTTCAACATTTATATTATAATACTTTGATAATACATTTTATAACGGCGGGCGTTATCGGTGCAAACGGCGATAAGATAAATTACATTCGGTGGTTTCATACACAAAGCTTGTCGTTAAGGAAACTTTTTAATAATTATTGTATTGGTCTATTCTATTTATAAACACATACATCACAGATACATAAATAAATTTGCATGAGAAATAGGAATAGGTAGATACAATGTTATTTGTCAGATTATTTGAAACACGGCAGCTCTCAAAATGTTGCCAACAGGGTTGGTTAAAGACGCTTAGAAAATTAATTAAATTTCTACGTGTATGTAGAAAAGTGCGTAGAAAATGTATAAAATCTGAGAACAGGTAAAAAAATGGTATAAAACAGGTATAACATCTGAGAATTTTATTCTATATTTAACATCAATACATTTAAACTATATCTAATAACAATAAAAATTAATATCAAACCAAGACATGAGATTTTGCTATAGGTGTTCGACATGTCGACCGTCTTCTGTTATGGACAGACAGGACCGTTTTTGGACATTTTTGCGGAATTCATTAACTTAATGGGGGTGAAAATACCCTTGCATAACCATTTCTTCTTCTTATCACGCCCTCTCCTTCCGAAGGTTGGTGATCAAATGGCAATTGAGGCTCTGGAAACTGCAGCCGGAAGATTTCCGCAGACGAGCGTTCAAACCATCTCCTTAAATATTTTAGCCAGGAGTTCTGGCGGCTTCCTACTGGTCCTTTCCCTTGCACTTTGCCCTCTATTATGAGGCGCAGTATTTCGTATCTATCACCTTTCATCACATGACCCAGGTATTGCATTTTTCTTTCCTTGATGGTGTTCAGTATCTCTTTTTGTTTCTGCATGCGCTGGAGTACTTCATCGTTGGTGATCCTTTGTACCCATGAGATTCGCAGCATCCCTCTGTACACATACATTTCGAGAAGGATTTTATTCTCTTTTCGATCTGTGAATCTAGTGTCCAGCTCTTACATCCATAGAGTAACACAGAGAAGACGTAGCATCTGGCCATTCGAGTTCTGAGTTCCGCACTGAGGTCTCGTCTTGTAAAAAATGATATCATACTCACGAAGATTTTTCTCGCTTGCTCAATTCTTGAAAATATTTCTCTTTTCGGGTCGCACTGACCATCGATGTTAGCTCCTAAATACTTTATTGAGGTCACTTGTTCGATTGTTTGTCTCTTGACACGCAGGTGTGCATTCACTGGAGTCTTAGAAAAGACCAAGTAGTAGTTTGATCTTGGAGACATTGAGATGCAGTCCAAACATCTCACTATAGTGGACTACGGAATCTATGATGCTTTGCAGTTCTTGTATATCATTGGCTATTATAACCGTATCATCGCCACTAAGTACTTCTAATTCTTGTTTAGATTACACGAGCAATTAAAATAATAAAAGTAAGAACCTTTAGTCTTCCGCAAAGATAAAAATCCATAGGCTTTAAGTCCGGCTGCCTCGACGGCCAACGGCTGGGATCTTGGTTAGCTATTCAATTATTCTCGAAATTGGCTGGAAAAAATTGCTGATAACTACAGCGTTCTGAGGTGGTGCCTTGTCTTGCTGGAAAAATATGTTTTCGACTGCCATTAGGGGCAGATCATCAATAAGGGGTGGACCCCTTTGGAAACCCTACTAATTAAAAATGGCGAACATATAAAAATTCTGTATTTCGAAGGGGACTGTAACAAAATATCAAGTGTGCTATATTTTTGGAAAGGTAATTTTAAGTTCTTTTCACTTAATTAAAAATATACAGAGTGTCTCTCCCAAACAAAAAATCAATTTTTCTGTTGATAATTCTTAAATTATTAATTTAAAAAAATATATACTTAAACCATTACATTGTACGTAAAAAGATGATTTGAAAATGTTTTTACTAAAATACAAAATTTTTCATAGCAAAACAGTTACGATTTGTTAAAAATGCACACTTTTGAAAACACCCCGTAACTCATAAACGACAACAGATATCGATGTGCGGTTTTCACCATCATCTTTTTGATAAAAATTGAGATCCAGACACCAATATTAGTTTTCGTCTTCTCTCCTGTAGAAAAGGGTGTTTCCATTTAAAAGCGTCGAATTTGACCTACCCTGTACATGAGAATATGTATAATATGTAATAAAGTATAATATGTAGATAATAGAAAAATAGAAAAAAACTAAAATTAACCGAAAAGTAACATATTTTAAGGAATTTGAATTAATACCAGATGTTTCTAAAAATTTGAAAATAGTTAACTTAGTGTGAGGCAAGTAATGATTTCTGTGTTCTTCAAGATTGCGGCTACTCATAAAA
>NW_022147249.1:0-11357 GCF_002938485.1 Sitophilus oryzae | reverse complement strand
ACATTTTTCTTCCAAGCTAGGGTACAATATCTTGAAAATTTCGAATATATGTTTATTAGAGAATTTTTTTGTTACAGATTTCAGTTTCTCCCGAAAGTAGAAATACGTCGTGGGTTTCTTTTGACGGCAGAAATCGGCAGGAACTCGTTCACGGTGACAGGTATGTATTTTCCATTATATTTTGCATAAATAACCGTTAATATTGCTGTGTGTTAAATTTTTAACATATCTCTCAAAAGCGGCCCACCCCTATAACTAACACCCCTTAAAATTAGATTTGGTATGTTAGTACATGACATAAATTAGGATTGATTGACGTATTCAATTGTTTTAGGTCACTTCCTGTTTTACCGGAAATGACTACAACTTTTGATTTTGAAATGACACCGTCAGTATTTTTTTACTTCATTCAATAGAAAATGATACTCTGAATAGAATGACATATATTTATCATATGTCAACTTTTGACATTTTCTCATATGGTTTATTTGAAACTGTAACATGCGGTTCATAACGATAATTTGACTCGAAATACAAAGTGTTTGGTACCAAATTCGTAAAAAATGCTTTTTCCAAATATGCTAATGAGCCACCCTCATTCCTTTGAAAAAATTTGGATATGATTAAAAATACGATTTGGGCATCTTTTAACCGGCCAGGACGAGACACGAAAAACCAAGGCTCCTAATAAAAATTTTTATTTTTAACACAACCAGTCTAGATTGAAATAGAGGTGTGTATAGTTCGTGAATGAACTAGTTCCAATGAACTATCCGACCCCGAAATGAACTAGTTCCCGGTTTCTCAAAGAACTAGTTCCTCAGGACCTATTCCGGGATCGAAACTGTGACCGATAATACCGTATGATCGAATAAAACGGCGTCAGCGATGGCTATGAAATGAAGATCGCTGTCATTTTATATATAAAATTATATTGGAAATGTCATTGATCGTCATTTCCAAGCCAACTGGACGCCATTTTTTTTCGATCATACGGTATAATTATATGCGACGGCGACGGATCTGCCAGCGCGATCGTAGCCCGATGCTAGGTAGGAGTGGAGAGTGCCAGCCGTATGTTATCGGATCGGGACCTAGAGGAACTAAATAGAAAACTAGTTTACGTACGAATCGGTCAGCGCGATCGTAGCGACGCTAGACGGGAGTGGAATGCCAGCCGTATGTTACCTGTCTCGGACCGAGAGGAACTAGAGGAACTAATTAAAATACAAGGTGACGACGATGGATTCGGCCTTGTCTGTTGCCACAACCGGTGTAATTACCCCTGAAAATTGTCGTGGATACTGTCTTTGATTTTAGTTTGTTCTTTGAATATTTTATCGGAATGTTTCACTTTAGGTCCCTAAATTGAGAAATATCTTATAAAACGAACTAGATATTCTGAATACAAAAAATGAAGCTTGAAGTGAGGAAAAATGCAATTTTTCGTAAAATTTTCGTATTATTTGCTCCAATTGATTTATGGTACAGTTTTTTAAACTCTAATTTGAATTTCTTTTTATTTTTTTATCAGCAATAAAACTTACCTATACGTTTTTAACACACGCAATTACAGTACGTTTGTCCGTTCTGTATCGTACATTATCAAAATTATACAGATCATACTGTGAATAGTTTTGACTGACAACGAAACCCATTAGCAAGCAACGGGAATGTCAATGTTTGTCGGGAACTATTGTGAACTAAAGACCTAGTACAAGGAACTATTCCTCTGGAGGAACTAGAACTAAGGAACTAGTTCCTCCCAAGGAACTAGAATTCCCACCTCTAGATTGAAATTTAAAATACTATTTTTTAAAGCGAAAATGTCAAAAGTTGACATATACTATGTCATTCTATTCGGAGTGTACCTTTCTATCGAATAAAGTAAAAATATACCAAGGTTGACATTTAAAAATCAAAAGTTATAGTCATTTCCGGTGAAATCCTAATTTATGTCATGTACTGTACTAACATACAAAATCTCGTTTTTTTTTATCTGAAAAAGCACAATAGTTATATGAGTGAGCCACTTTTGATACGCACCCGGTATACTCTTTCCTTAGTCTTTTTCTTCAATGATGTTGATTATTTTACTTTGACAGTTTACGAGTCACAACGTCCATCTACCCCGTGCCGAGCATCTGCGCGCACGACCAAATCACCGATTGGTTCGACTCCCTAGCCGAGTGCCTTCACTGGAACGTCAGAAAACGACAGAAACACCTGGACGAACTCACCGATCTCACTCATTCCAGTTCCAACGACACGCTCACTCGCTCGACAGGAATTGAACGAAAAAGAATAAAAATACATTTTGAAAAAACGAATACACAACAGCAATTTATTTATTACAATACGGTGACAGAGTGTACGCGTCTAACCAGTTTTTAACCAGAGAATTTTAAAAAATGTCTATACCTATGTGGCGGATTCATCTCTCCAAAAAATCCTATATGGATATTTCGCCACTGCAAGAAAATCTACAAAATAAAATAGTTATTTTTATAGACACTGCTGCGTTCCAATCCGATCGGAAACTACTAGTTAGGTTTACAGATATACAAATTTGCCTAACGAACAAAAAAATGCTTAACGTTTCGGAAAATTTATCTCTTTCCGTCGTCGGAAGCAAAAAAATGCAAAGAATAAAGAAAAAAACTATTGTTACGTTTTTCGTCGGTTCTGTGTAGATAGAAGGTCACAATTTATTTAACACTAATTAACAAAAACAATAACGATAAAAGACTTAAAGAACTATTTACAAACGATTTACAACTATTTATCTAGAAAGAATTTATTTTGAATTTTGCATCCTCTACAGGCCCCAGCCGCCGGCTTTTATACCCACAGCTAAAGATTTCTCGAATAGTCCATAGATCGTTAGGTGCATACATATAGAGAAGGTTTCTGAATGTTCTTGTATGTACTACTCCATTCCAGTGGAACTCGATTCTTCTCGAAACTTCGAATGAATTACGGTGTCTATTCTTTAATGCGATGTTAAGGTCATCTGAGGGCGGGACATATAGTTAGGTTAGGTCGAGTCCACACGGGTCCGCAACACTATTTAAAATATTTAAATTCAACTATTCGAGACTTTAGTTTTTTAAAATAGATACGTCTACAAAAACCGTTGACGTTCTGTTAAAGTTAATTAACAATTATTACCTGATAACAATTACTTAGTCAGGTAAAACCAAAAAGCCCCAAACTTTCTGTATGATTATTTTTTATTTTTTAAGTATGTTATGTTTATTTATGTTATGTTCTTTAAAATCAAAGAAGCGATTGCCATACATTAACACATCTACAGATGCATGAGCAATACATTTTTATTTTTATTAGATTGTATTAAAAAGCCTCTCTTATTAGAGACTATAGCTTCTTTCATTATAATTTTGACGTTAAAAAGCCCCCAAAAAAATAAAAGCCTCTAAAATAAAATAAAAGAGGCAATTATTTTAATATAATCTAATAAAACTAAATGTATTGCTCATGCATCTGTAGATGTTAGTAATGTATGGCAATCGCTCTTTGATTTTAAAGAACATAACATAAATAAACATAACATACGTAAAAATAAAAAATAATCATATAGAAAGTTTGGGGCTTTTTGGTTTTACCTTATTTAGTAATTGTTATCAGGTAGTAATTGTTAATTTTGAAGTTTAACTTGGATATAATGTCATTTAACAGAACGGCAACGATTTTGTAGACCTATATGTTTTAAAAAACTAAAAGTGTTCTCGAATAGTTGAATTTAAATATTTTAAATAATTTTTTTCTTTATTCTTTGTTTTTTTTGCTGCCGACGCGACGATCGCTTTACTATGTTCACGCGTACTTGTCTTCACAGGTTTGTTTTTGACGCGACGTAGCGCTGCTTGCTCGCCTCTCTCCTCGTCGCTCCACTATGTTTTGCGCCTAACACAGCAGTGTTTACAAAAATAACTATTTTATTTTGTAGATTTTCTTGCAGTGGCGAAATACCCACAGATATAGGATTTTTTTGACAGAGAATTTTAACCTAAATTTTTTCCAATCAGGTTTTTTAAATTCTGTTTCTTTTTTTGATAGTTACGAGTATTTTAAAAAATAACACAACTGGTTAGACAAACATACAACTGTGATTAAACGGTTTTCATCAAGTGTCTTTTTTGCGACTGTTTTTCTATATTTGCTCTCTCTTTCTATCACACTACTTTTTTTTAGCAAAACAAGAACTACCAAAGAAAACCGAAAAGTTATTAGATAATTTATGTTAAAAGTTTTTTTGACGGTTATTTTAAAAATAATCGGTTTGAAAATTATTTTGTTAGATGGATAATGCCAGACAAAAATCCTCTAATTTGTTAGTACAAATAATATTTATATTTTATTTAAAATAAAACTTTAGGAATTTCTTAAATATACAGTATGTCCCCGGATTGCCTTTACAGGAGAAAAAAAACTTTTTTTATTATTGAGATTTTGAGAAAAGTGCATTCTTCACAAAAATTTTTGCTTGTTCTAAAATGATTAATATACTTTATACTTTTTTTTATACTTTTCCAAATTTCCATACCGTTTTAGAGGAAATTGAAAAAAAAAACGTGAAAAAGTGGTTGATTTTTTTTCTAGGTCCTAAAAATTAAAAGGCGGTTTTATGGTAATATAATTTCGATTTCATTCTTTGATAGATGATTAATATTAATTTTGATTAACGTCATATTGAACTAAATAATGTTGTGCTCTTTGACATTTTAAAACAACAAAAAATATGACGTTAATTAAAATTCTATCAATAACAATCGACGAAAACGAAATTATATTACCATAGAAACGCGTTTTAAAAAATTTGGTTTTTAGGACCAAATCAACCATATTTTTACGTTTTTTTTTCAATTTTCTCTAAATCGGTATGAAAATTTGAAAAAGTATGAACGGGATTAACCATTATAGAACAATATTTCTCAAAATGTCAATAATAAAAAAGTTTTTTTTCCTCTTGTAAAGACAATTCGGGGACATACTGTACAGTAGATTCAAAATATTTTTGGGTATATGAAAAAAAATATTATTTTTATTTCTTTAGAGTTTCTCTTGATAAAAGTCTTCACAAATGAGCAAACTGCCAATGAACAAAATATTGTTTGGTATATTTTGGTAGTGTTTACTTTTCGAAGTTCCCCTGTATAAGAGACAACAAATTTTTACTGCTTTATTAACAGTTTGCTGAGTCTAGAGACTTTTTTTATCAAGAATAAAAAATTATGCGAAACTCGTTTTCATATATTCCATTATTTTGATCCTACTGTCAAGTAGAGCAAAAAGCAATGCAATAATATAAAATACATACAGGATCTCTAAAAAAATCTGCATAGAGTAGGATTAAAAAACAGATTAAGTTAGGTAAAGTTTTTGCTTTTCTATAATCAAAAATTTAGTATGGTATGAGCGACTTAGTTTTCTGTCAACTTTGACATTTCTTATTAAAAATATCAAAAAGTGCCAATTTTTTATTAAAATTTTATACGATAATTTCCTATTTTTTATAATTTTTTTGATTATTTTGATCAATCCCTGTATATTCACTTTTACCTATGGATACAAAAATAAAACTTTGAAGCATAATAAACAGTTTGTAGTCAAAGTATTTGCGAAATAGTGATTAATACATCAGATTAACAAATATTATATTCATCTATTTGAGAGAGGACTTTCTATAAGAGTCGATACTCGCGAAGTCGGTAGGCCATTGACGATGATATAGCTGTAGACCGTAGTTCGGACTCCGGGTAAACAAAGTAGGCCTCGTCCACATTAGCATTAACAGCAAAAAGCAGGCGTTATCTGAAAATACTTTTTTGCCTTTTCTCAAATTAAAAGTTAATATACAGGGACTAGTCAAAATATTCATAATATTGACCAAAAATAGAAATTATCACAGGGTGACGAAATTTAGAAGGTAGATAATGAATGCAAAACTGCAACATTTTTCAAAATTTTAACAAATAAGAGCACGTTTCAACATTTTTAATAAAGAATATCAAATTTGAGTGTTTAAATAAGCAAAAACTATCTGTGTTCTCTGATTATATTTGTGCCTAACATAATACTAAAAAAATCCTATTTTATGTGGAGTTTTTTTAGACACTGGACGTTTTTTTATTTCGAATAAATAAATATTTAATCTCCTTGAGAATATTTTACTTAAACTATTTTTATCTATTTATACGTGTTGATTATGAGTTTTTAATCTGAGGTGAGATAATATTAGAGGTTGTTTTGTTCTGGCCTTTTACCGTGATACAATTTTAGATAAATTATTATAATTGTTTTTATATAGAGCTCGGTTGTGGTTAAGGTTTAGATTACAATAAGTATTGGCATGGGTCACTCCGTTTTAAGTAATTTTTAGGCAAACGACCAATAGAGCTAACGCAATAAGTGCCAACTACACAATTTTTTTATATACCATATAGATAAAGATAATTGTTTTTCATTTTTGAAATAAAACTATTTATGTTTTTAATGCTTAAGTTTTTTTATACTCTTTAGCCTTTGTGATCAAATAATACATGAAGCCTATACAGGTTGTTAATTTGTTTATTACTCGCGGCAAGAGCTTTATGGTTGAAATATGGCAACCTCAGCCTGCCTCGTCGATAGAGACGACGCGACGGGACGAGTCGGTAGAAAATTCTATAAGTGCATACTGTATTATTTCAATAGTCAGTGTTGCCATTCTTTCCTCCCTATAAGTAACTGTCTGTATACAGATTTGTTAACTCGACAGTTACTTATAGGGGAACAGAATGGCAACACTGCCTACATTCCAAATGAGTACTAAGCTAAGCTGCCGACTTGTCGCGTCCCGTCGTCTCTCAAAACTCACGCTTGCGTAGTTCAAAGCTGTTGAACGAAAAGGACCGACTTATGTGGATTTTGTATAGCTCCATCTCAAAAATTTGGCTTCGATTTCTATTCCTGGCTAGCGATATAGTGCAATATTTAGATATCAAGCCTTAATGTATGCAACTCACATTACACTACATCCTAAGGATATTCCCTCTCTACCTGCTCATCTAATTTCAGCGTTAAGAATAGGTGACCTAAGGTCGAGAATCAAATAGAACTATGTTTAGGACTAAACATATTGCTGGTTGCATACTGTATTAAAGCATAATAAATAGAAACAAAAAAAAAATGCTGTTAATTCAGAAATGAGTAAGCAATAGATATTAATTAAACAACATACCTTTTTATTAAAGTTTTCTATATTCTGATAAACATCATAACAAATACTTATTCGTATAACAAATAGATTATAAAAAATTATAAACGCTTTATAATTCGTAATTACGATACCTTAATAACCTACGATTGGTTTATTTTTATCACATAACGTCTTATATCCGTTAAAATTTTGTAACAAATGGCATAAAAATTCAAAAATGGTAACTTATCCTTAAATAACATGAATCTAGTCTCTAATATTAACGGCCGTATATCGAATATGTCATTTTTTGTCTTTTTGAATGTTATGAAAAATTTAGTGAATAACTTGCTTAATTTTCGAATCATAAAATGACGGAAACAAAGGTAAATTTAGATGAAAATTTCGTGTAACCTGTGTTACTTTTTGTTAAATATTTTTAGGTCGTCTAATTTTCTAAAATATTTGAAATTAAAGCAGGCGTTGTGACCGTTTTGGTTACTGATGAAAACTCATATTTTTGATATTTTAAAAAATACGTTCTTGTGAACAATATCACAAATCTAAACAATTTAAAATGTTTTTTTTCTGTAAAAAACTATAAATATCTATTTATAGATGCAGTTCTTTTGTAGAATTCTCACAGGTGCCAGAAAAAAATTAAATTAATCGATATTACGTCATCAGGAGACAGATTTTAAGTGGTGGCAATAGCAATGTTTCTTAAATAAGTGCAAATCTTGATAAAAGAACTATATTGTCTATAAGAAAAATGTCTATATTCCATGTTTTAATTATGGCCAAAATACTCAACTTATTTAAGTGAAAAACAAACAAAAAATCTTTACATTTTGAGAGCCGCCGATTTATTCATGTTTGTTTTCTTTTCTACATTAAATTGGCTATCTATGTTGCCATATTTACATGAAAGTATGTTATCTAACTATTTTTTAAATTTCACACCTCAAATACAAAAGGGGTATATACAAAGTAATGTACGAAATGACAACATTGCATGCCTTTATTATACGGTTAAGGAAATATTTTTGAGAAAATTTCAGCTGAACCTGCAGCTCTAAAAGGTTTTCAAAAATATACTGGAAAATTTAAAGAAAAATACAAATATTTCAATAACATTTTTCTTAAATAAATTCATAGGCTTGTCTAGGCTGTTGAAATATACTAAATAAACCTGCAGCACGATTTCTTTTAATTTTCCTTCAAAATGCCAAGAAAAATAGAAAATTTTGTACCTTCATTTTGCTAAAAAACCTCTGAGTAACCTAAAACCTGTGCTAAAACCTAAATTGTGTTACTATCAGTTAAAATATTTGCACTTATTTAATCATTCACCTTGTATAAGTGTATAAACTACTGATCCTATTATAGTAGCTTACTTTTTTTGCTATATTTCATAGTTAAAATAAGATATAGTCCAATCACCTTAGGGCTAAAAACGGTTTACGGTTAAAAAAACGGCGTCAGTGATGGCTATAAAATCCAGTTGGCCTGGGAATGTCACCATTCCCATGCCAACTGGACGCCGTCTTTTTCTCGATCGTACGGTATACGAGCAAGACCAATGACTAAAGAATACAATTCTTTAATCATTGAGCGAGACTGTGATTTTGTCATCTACTTGTCATGTAATAGAGATTAAGTGTGTCAAAAGTAATGACTGTCTATTTTTTTTGTTTAAAAGATCTAATGGTGATTAGGCTATGGCATTATACAGACGTTTTTTAATTGATTTTTTAAACATCTTCTACAAAAGAACTGAATATTTCCCTGGATAAATTAAAAATGAAACACTTAAAAATTTAAATATTAAAAACCAGAATATTTTAATCTAGTGTTTCAAAAGTTATTTTCTTGCGTTTTAGAGAATATTAACAAAAAAATATCACTAAAAATTTAAGTCGTAACTGATTTTTGAAACCTCAAATGCCTCAGACCTCCAATATTTTTTTGCTCTGTTATACTCCTATCTTTCTCATCGCCACCTCTATGCTCAAAGTATTTACATATCTCCCTCACAGCGATATGAGTCTGAATATTGCTCAGATCGTGGCAAGACTTCGCTCTCTTAGTTATAGCAGTCGTGTCCACCCTAGAGGACACGTCCTCTGAACTCCTAACCTTCCTCCCCATCTTGCACAGCGACTCGAAAAGAAAGAGCTTCTCTTTGACAGGCACGTAGGTCTCAACGTTCTGACATTTCTTCAGTAAAGTCTCTATAACCTCCTCAGTGTTTTCCGAAGATTGTGATGGTGATTTTACTGGGGAAACAGCAGGCGATTCAGGCCAGTCAGGAATCCGGGTTGAACGACTTGGTGAATCGGGGACGTCGTAGCTGATAGAGGGAGATGTTTTGGTTTGGGTGATGTTGTTGAAGTTCCAGTCTTTTGGGCAAGGGTCGGCAGTCTTGGTCCAGCACTCGGCCAGGGTGAGGATGTCCAGGTATTTGATAGCGTCCAATGGAGTTTGGCGGATCAGTTCAATGGCTAGGATCTTCACCCATTGGTCGAAGGATTTCTTGTCAACGGTCTAGAATCAAAAGAAGACGAAGTATAAGTTACTGATTAGTTTCAGAGAAATAGGTAAACAGAGGGGTGCCCTAACATATCAGGGTGTCCCACTAAGAATAGCTCTCGGCTGTATCTCGGAAAATATTAGCCGTAGGGCCTGCCGAAGAAAATATTTATAACTAAAGAGACTATGAGAAATTGCTGCAAATTATTTTCAAGTGTCTAGAACGACCGCTAGAGGGTGCAACTGCTGTAAAAAATAAGAAAATGGAATTTTTACAAAATTTTGCCTAGATAAGCGGTACTATAAATAATAGCTTGATAATCTTCAGTAAATTTTGAATATTTTTTGTTAGAACCATTTTCCTCTATCTGCTAAAGTAAAGTGAGGGAAGGTTAGATCTGCATTGATTTAAATATTAATAACTCCGGACTGGATGAACGGAGTCCAACAAACGGACGCTCGTTTAAAAGAGCGTTTCTTACTCTATATCATACCGTGTAAACAATAATAATAAGCTTTTGAATGTAGACGCTAGGGGGCGCTGTCTTACAATTTAGCAAACATTGCGCGTTTTTTCAAAAAAAATATAAATGCGATAGTATAAGTAATTTTAGCTGATAGTAAAGAGTAATAAAAGCTTAAAAATTCAGCAAAAATCGCATAATGATATCGTCTTTCAAACCGAAGATATTAGCAAAATTATAATAAATGCGAAAAAATAAGCCCTTAATTACCTTATTTATATAACACGGTTACAGTAGCACTCTTGATTATGACTATTCTAATAAAAAATAAAATAGAAAAGATAAGCTTTTTCTAAAATCGACAACATAATATACCAGAAAACCATAATACCAGATGTATTAATATTTAATAATTAAGATATCAATGACAGTGAATAAGAAACGATGCCTCAGTGAAGTCATGGTAGGCTTTGGAAATAAGTTGCTTTTGACGTAATAGTATGAACGTAAAAGTGTAATTATAAATCAACATTTTGATACTCTTCGCAGCGCGTTTTTTCTATTTTGAAGAAAGGCATTTTTAGAAAACCAATCAAAAGATAAAAAACGCTGGTGATACAATTATACTACCTTATACAGAGTGCCTAAAAATTTATATTAAATAATTACTAGCTTTAAACGACAATAACTTGTTATATTAAATGAAACATCCTGTATATTTTACGTGATTCTGCGTAAAACTTTACCTGTAAAGTTAAAACAATGTTGGATCCTCTGCATATGGCTATGCTGTTGGGTTGAGGTCCAGCCTGGAGGCTGAGATGCCTCAAAGGCAGTCTCATAGCAGTCGAAGTTTGTTCTCCTGGAGTTGAGGATACGTATAGAAGACCACCTCGTATCTGCACTCGTCTGTGGTGCCAGTTTTTTTCGGTGTTGCATTTTACTAGCAGCTCAGCTGTAACCAATAGATATAAAATTAGTTGTATATTAAAAATTAAAAAGATCCTACAATACATACATTTAAAGAATATATTTTTTAAAATCTTGTCTATTCTATAATCTATAACTAATATTAAAAATGAAAAACGGTTATGGTAAAACAGGAAATAAGTAGTTTGTTCAAGGATCCCTTGAGATATAAGGACAGGGATGTAGAAAGG